>NW_022147083.1:292254-296801 GCF_002938485.1 Sitophilus oryzae
ACCCTGTATATTTTAATATGGTCATAATCTTCTCGGCAATAAAAGTTTAAAACTCGAATTTTATTCGAGAAATTTTTCAGATTTATTTTACTGCGAAAAATAGAGAACAAATCGAAAGCATAGAGCCCAAGTTATATTGTAGTCATTCCCACTTTTTTCAGTTTCCCAGTGACTGCAATCACGTGTACCAGGCCCGAAACTTTATTATTATTAAAAAGTTGGTCTTGGCGTCGCCGTCGCGCGAATTTTAATTTTGGACTTAATGCGATAGAGGGCGCGGGAGCGGGCCAACTTTTTGAGAACATTAAGGCGCATATAAGCTTTTTTACGGTAGGAAATTTAAAATTCAAATGGTTCCGGGGCCTCGTTGACTTTCTGCCCACGTTCGCTGTCCACAGATCATTGCCCCGCAAAACTGTCGGTTTTGTTGGTAAAAAACTGAAATTGTCTCTTTTTTATTTCGATTAATGCCGTGTTAGTATAGACGGTTTAACTCAGATTGTAAATGTTCGCTCTGTCTGTTGTTTTAAAATGAGTAGTGTGAATTGTGAATATAAATGGGTGATTCCAGATAATCAGCTATATTTTGGTTGAAATCATACGGTATCTCCGTTAATATTGATAGGATTAGATAGAAAGATGCGGTTTGCACAAACCTGTACAACTTTTTTATCTAAAAATGCCGCAAAAAAATTTGCATTCTTCGATTTTGAGCTACAGGGCATATTTGAAAATTTAGTAACATAGGACACACATCCTATATCTCTGTTATTGTGAAAGGTATCGAGAAGTTAACTACAACTGTTTATTGTAGAACATTTTGCGTAGAATACAGTCTGTATTTTGAAAATAATATTTTTGGAGATATGAACTAAAGTTATGTTTTCAGTAAATTATGATTTCGGTTAAACGATAGTTTTTCCTGTACCTGTCCAAGTCAGGAAAAAGTTTGAATCGTTCAGCAAAATCCTACTAAACGTAGCAAATCATAATAAACAGAGTATGTGTTTTTAGTAAAAATACAATATCAAAACAAAAAGGAATATTAAATAACTATAACTATTGACATTTAACAAAAATCATACATTAATTTTAACATTTATCTCTACTGTTTTTGTAAATATTATATTTTGTAGGAAGTGAATTTTTTAAAAATTGTGTTAATATAATGTATAAAAAATAAACTATATTTATGTCTCCAATGTGATATCTAATAAAACTTACAGGAAAAACTGCTATGAGTTTTTAAATATATCTGCTCTAATATCCTAAAAAATTTAAAAACTAGAATAAAATGTGTCTCCAATTATTATTGGATCTGTATACTAGAGACATTGAAACAAACTATGCCAAACAAAAACTATTACACTTCAATAATATAAGAGAGCTAGTAAATCTGGCAGGGCGTTCTCAGACAAAAAGTAAAGTTCTAAACTACCCAACTGCTTACAACTGTTGCTCGACAACGCGTGATATTACAATAATCGATTTAGAACGCGAATATTAAAATAACTAAACCAATACGACAATTTAGTTAAAATTGGGTCAATGAACTTTATGTTCTTAAAATAGAGTTATTTATTTTAAATAGTATAGTAATCTATCATCTATTATAGTAGTCTATCAAAACGGGAAGCATCGCATCGGGTGGATTCCTGACAGTGGCAGTTGTGTTTGTCATTTTAATTGGCAGGCAAATTGTATTTTCAGTCATTTTTTGAATGTTGTCTGTTGAGATTTTCACTGAGTTGTTGTATGACAGACTAGAATAAACAAAAAACAGTATTAGAAGGTTCTTAATTTCAAGATTTTTCTTATCTATACTAATATATAAAATCCTTAAGTGACTGACATACTGATGAATCACGATCCTGCTCAAACCACTAAACGTAAGAAGCTCAATTTTGGCATACAGGTTGATTCTAGGGTGTAGAGGTTCGATAAGAAGGGATTTTTCGAAATTCCAGTTCCAAGAGGGTGAAACCACCCTCAAATATTACAATATTTTTATTTAAAAACGGTCAAGTTTCCAAAAACGCTTAAACACGTATATTTTATTTTGTTTTCTTACATATTTTAAGATTTTATAAAAAGTATACAAGGTGTTTCGAAAATCTGGGTCATTGATTAATCACGATCCTGCTTAAAGCGCTTGACGTAAAAAGCTGATTTTTGGAAAACAGATTGACTTTAGGGTGTAGAGATTCGATAAGAAGGGATTTTTCGAAACTCGAATTCTGCGTGAAACTATCCCCTCAAATATTACAATATTTTTTATTTAAAAAACGGTCAAGTTTCCGAAAAAACGCTTAAACACGTATATTTTATTTTGCTGTTTTACATATTTTAAGATTTTTTAGAAATTTATACAGGGTGCTTCATAAAATATGGCCATTGAGTAATCACGATTCTGCTTAAACTGCTTGACGTTTAAAGCTGATTTTGGCAAACGGATTGACTGTGGGGTGTAGAGGTTCGATAAGGAGGGGTTTCTCGAATCTCAAATTCCAAGAGGGTGAAAACGTCTCTCAAATATTACAATATTTGTTATTTAAAAAACGGTTAGTCTTTCGAGAAAACGCTTGGACAAGCATATTTATTTGGTTTTTACATATTTTAATTTTTTTTTAAAATCATACAGGGTGTTCCTGCCGGGTAATTTCTTAACCACGATCGCTTAAAACTGCTAGACGTAAAAGTTTATTTTTGGCAAACGGATTTTTCGAAAGTCAAATTCCAACGAGATGAAACTACCCCTCAAATATTACCAAGTTATATAATAATATCGCCATATTGTTTTTTCTCGTGCTGACATAAATGTGAGAAAATTTTATCCAGTTTGTATGTTAATGGAAATTCTTGCTTTGCTTTATAATCATCATTACAAATGATTATTTCGACGCGAACGAAGTTGCTGGTACACGCTAGTAAATACATAAAATTTAAATATTTAAAGATGGTGAGTGTTAAAATAACCGATAACCTAATTAAACTGGATTGTTTAGACATTAACTTGACGTAGATTGTAGATTAGGAAAGATATTGTAGTACGGGAAAGTTAATCGCCGTCATAGATCTTGTGTCCTCCTTTCTTCAGTTATAACTCATCATAGAATCTCAGGGTTTTGATAAAAGCCAATGATAGGGTTTTGACAAAATGAGACGGTTTTACAGAGGTTGGTTCTCTATCTCCGATATCAGTTGTATCAAATATTATGGCACGGATGCTTATCGTCTCGGCGCACTCTGTGATGAGGTGTTCTGGTGTTTTCCCATTAACCCTCTTTTTCTATTGCTTAAAAAACTTTAAGTGCAAGTTAGAAACATTTGCATTTTTGGTAAAAATAAGTGGAATTGAGTTAGTGTTCGAAGGTGATTGCGCTATTTGAACTCTGAATTCAAAAATCAATATCTCGAAATCTATTAGAAATAATTGATTGTAGTTTTTTTCAAACACTTTCTTAATATTTCTGCTATATTTTCTACGCAGACAGTATGTGAAAATCTTTATAAATAAAAAAATTACACGTTTGCTGAAAATTTCCATGCACTAAAAGTAAATGAATGGGTTATTTAAAATTTTTGAATGGAAAAGAGCAACCTTGTCGAGTTTTTATTATTTAAACATATTTTAATAGATCCGATCTTCAAAATAAAAAAAAAGTTTCTAAAGTGGTTCTTAAGTTATGGCATGTTATGTGCTAAAATGTTGAGTTTTTAAATTATCGCGATTACTGACGTTTTCTCGTTATAAAAAATACCCTAACGATATCCTTATAATTCCACTTCAGATGCTCAGAAACATATCTAATGATTTTATCTAGTTATCTTTTCGAAAAAAAAGTATTTTAAAAAGAAACGGTTTGTCATCGTGATTATACTTTACTTGATAGGGAAAGGCATATACCGGCAACGCCGCAACAGCACACCGTCGCATTTCTCTCACTCCGACTTAATAAGATCCCTATGCGATTTACTTCCCCACATGTAAATACCGACCCAAAAGTAACAGTTGCCGGCACGGTATGTTAGTATAATAGAAAAATTAATGAGATATGAAAGTAGTTTTAAAAAACGAAATAATATGAAATAATATACAGGATGTTCCATTTAAAATACCAAAGATGCCAGTATGAAGCGGCAACGCTGTAATGCTGAAAATAATTTAGACAAACGGACCAGGTCTCTTTATGCAAAAACCCAAATTTTTAAAAAGTACTCTACCTAGTGCTCCATAATAACTAACGGCTAACGTACCATGGCTGTTAATCACCCTGTATCGTTGACCTATAGCCAAAAAAAATGCAGGCACATACCATACTCAGAATACAGGTAGAAATTACCTCTCTCCAATAGATAATAATGTGGTAACGAATAGTTTCTTCACTTTGTTTTAACACTTCAATCACCAACCTCTTCCTCAACAGATATTATATCATCATAGTTTAATTTTTTAGACTGTATCATCAGCATTTTCCACGACCACCACTGAGATCTCTCCACTGGGAGGTGCGTTTAAATTGTGAGGAGTCATTCATACGATGCGT